>NW_025900434.1:0-20202 GCF_022539505.1 Lolium rigidum | reverse complement strand
AATGATGCACTAGAAAATAACTATGCTTGGCTTGTTCCTGAAAATTTGTTTGATGAGAGTAGCAAGCCCAAGACTAATGAAAAGGGAGACGCTGAAACTTATGTATCCAATATACTATGCATGGTTGAGAAAACTCCAAACCCCGCTGTAGGTGCACCACCCTTTGATAACACTTGAGTTACACTTTCCGCGCCTAGCTGAAAGGCGTTAAAGAAAAGCGCTTATGGGAGACAACCCATGTTTTTACTCCAGTATTTTTGTTTTATATTTGTGTCTTGGAAGTTGTTTACTACTGTAGCAACCTCTCCTTATCTTAGTTTTGAGTTTTGTTGTGCCAAGTAAAGTCTTTGATAGTAAAGTAAGTACTAGATTTGGATTACTGCGCAGTTACAGATTTCTTTGCTGTCACGAATCTGGGTCTACCTCCCTGTAGGTAGCTCAGAAAATTAAGCCAATTTACGTGCATGATCCTCAGATATGTACGCAACTTTCATTCAATTTGAGCATTTTCATTTGAGCAAGTCTGGTGGCCTAATAAAATCCATCTTTACGGACTGTTCTGTTTTGACAGATTCTGTCTTTTATTTCGCATTGCCTCTTTTGCTATGTTGGATGAATTTCTTTGATCCATTAATGTCCAGTAGCTTTATGCAATGTCCAGAAGTGTTAAGAATGATTGTGTCACCTCTGAACATGTGAATTTTTATTATGCACTAACCCTCTAATGAGTTGTTTAGAGTTTGGTGTGGAGGAAGTTTTCAAGGATCAAGAGAGGAGTATGATGCAATATGATCAAGGAGAGTGAAAGCTCTAAGCTTGGGGATGCCCCGGTGGTTCACCCCTGCATATTCTAAGAAGACTCAAGCGTCTAAGCTTGGGGATTTCCAAGGCATCCCCTTCTTCATCGACAACATTATCGGGTTCCTCCCCGAAACTATATTTTTATTCCGTCACATCTTATGCACTTTGCTTGGAGCGTCGGTTTGTTTTTGTTTTTTGTTTTATTTGAATAAAATGGATCCTAGCATTCACTTTATGGGAGAGAGACACGCTCCGCTGTAGCATATGGACAAGTATGTCCTTAGGCTTTACTCATAGTATTCATGGCGAAGTTTCATCTTCGTTAAATTGTTATATGGTTGGAATTGGAAAATGCTACATGTAGTAACTCTAAAATGTCTTGGATAATTTGATACTTGGCAATTGTTGTGCTCATGTTCAAGCTCTTGCATCATATACTTTGCACCCATTAATGAAGAAATACTTAGAGCTTGCTAATTTGGTTTGCATATTTAGTTTCTCTAGAGTCTAGATAATATCTAGTATTGAGTTTTGAACAACAAGGAAGACGGTATGGAGTCTTATAATGTTTACAATATGTCTTTTATGTGAGTTTTGCTGTACCGTTCATCCTTGTGTTTGTTTCAAATAACATTGCTAGCCTAAACCTTGTATCGAGAGGGAATACTTCTCATGCATCCAAAATACTTGAGCCAACCACTATGCCATTTGTGTCCACCATACCTACCTACTACATGGTATTTATCCGCCATTCCAAAGTAAATTGCTTGAGTGCTACCTTTAAAATTCCATCATTCACCTTTGCAATATATAGCTCATGGGACAAATAGCTTAAAAACTATTGTGGTATTGAATATGTACTTATGCACTTTATCTCTTATTAAGTTGCTTGTTGTGCGATAACCATGCTTCGGGGACGCCATCAACTATTCTTTGTTGAATATCATGTGAGTTGCTATGCATGTCCGTCTTGTCTCGAAGTAAGAGAGATCTACCACCTTTATGGTTGGAGCATGCATATTGTTAGAGAAGAACATTGGGCCGCTAACTAAAGCCATGAATCATGGTGGAAGTTTCAGTCTTGGACATATATCCTCAATCTCATATGAGAATAATAATTGTTGCCACATGCTTATGCATTAAAGAGGAGTCCATTATCTCGTTGTCCATGTTGTCCCGGTATGGATGTCTAAGTTGAGAATAATCAAAAGCGAGAAATCCAAAATGCGAGCTTTCTCCTTAGACCTTTGTACAAGCGGCATGGAGGTACCCCATTGTGACACTTGGTTAAAACATGTGCATTGCAAAGATCCGGTAGTCCAAGCTAATTAGGACAAGGTGCGGGCACTATTAGTATACTATGCATGAGACTTGCAACTTGTAAGATATAACTTTCATAACTCATATGCTTTATTACTACCGTTGACAAAATTGTTTCATGTTTTCAAAATAAAAGCTCTAGCACAAATATAGCAATCGATGCTTTCCTCTTTGAAGGACCATTCTTTTTACTTTTATGTTGAGTCAGTTCACCTATCTCTCTCCACCTCAAGAAGCAAACACTTGTGTGAACTGTGCATTGATTCCTACATACTTGCATATTGCACTTGTTATATTACTCTATGTTGACAATTATCCATGAAATATACATGTTACAAGTTGAAAGCAACCGCTGAAACTTAATCTTCCTTTGTGTTGCTTCAATACCTTTACTTTGATTTATTGCTTTATGAGGTAACTCTTATGCTAGACTTATTAATACTTGTCTTGAAGTACTATTCATGAAAAGTCTTTGCTTTATGATTCAGTTGTTTACTCATGACATTACCATTGTTTTGATCGCTGCATCCACTACATATGTTTACAAATAGTATGATCAAAGTTATGATGGCATATCACTTCAGAAATTATCTTTGTTATCGTTTTACCTGCTCGGGACGAGCAGAACTAAGCTTGGGGATGCTTGATACGTCTCCGACGTATCGATAATTTCTTATGTTCTATGCCATATTATTGATGATACCTACATGTTTTATGCACACTTTATGTTATATTCGTGCATTTTCTGGAACTAACCTATTAACAAGTTGCCGAAGTGCCGATTCTGTTGTTCTCGCTGTTTTTGGTTTCGAAATCCTAGTAACGAAATATTCTCGGAATTGGACGAAACGAAGACCCGGGGGCCTATTTTGCCACGAACCTTCCAGAAGACCGAAGAGCATACGAAGTGGGGCCACGAGGTGGCCAAACCACAAGGCGGCGCGGCCAAGGGGGGGCCCGCGCCGCCCTGTGGTGTGGGCCCCTCATCAGCCCCCCGACTCTGCCCTTCCGCCTACTTAAAGCCTCCGTCGCGAAACCCCTGATGCGAAAAACCACGATACGGAAAACCTTACTGAGACGCCGCCGCCGCCGATCCCATCTCGGGGGATTCTGGAGATCTCCTCCGGCACCCTGCCGGAGAGGGGATTCATCTCCTGGAGGACTCTACACCGCCATGGTCGCCTCCGGAGTGATGAGTGAGTAGTTCACCCCTGGACTATGGGTCCATAGCGGTAGCTAGATGGTTGTCTTCTCCTCATTGTGCTTCATTGTTGGATCTTGTGAGCTGCCTAACATGATCAAGATCATCTATCTGTAATACTCTATGTTGTGTTTGTTGGGATCCGATGGATAGAGAATACCATGTTATGTTAATTATCAAGTTATTACATATGTGTTGTTTATGATCTTGCATGCTCTCCGTTACTAGTAGAGGCTCTGGCCAAGTTTTTGCTTTTAACTCCAAGAGGGAGTATTTATGCTCGATAGTGGGTTCATGCTTGCATTGACACCGGGACAATGGACGGAAAGTTCTAAGGTTGTGTTGTGCTGTTGCCACTAGGGATAAAACATTGGCGCTATGTCCGAGGATGTAGTTGTTGATTACATTACGCACCATACTTAATGCAATTGTCTGTTGCTTTGCAACTTAATACTGGAAGGGGTTCGGACGATAACCTCGAAGGTGGACTTTTTAGGCATAGATGCAGTTGGATGGCGGTCTATGTACTTTGTCGTAATGCCCAATTAAATCTCACTATACTTATCATGACATGTATGTGCATTGTTATGCCCTCTCTATTTGTCAATTGCCCGACTCGTAATTTGTTCACCCAACATGCTTTTATCTTATGGGAGAGACACCTCTAGTGAACCGTGGACCCCGGTCCATTCTTTTAATAGTGAAATACAAATCTGCCGCAATACTTGTTTTATCGTTTTCTCTGCAAACAATCATCTTCCACACAATACGGTTAATCCTTTGTTACAGCAAGCCGGTGAGATTGACAACCTCACTCGTTTCGTTGGGGCAAAGTACTTTGGTTGTGTTGTGCAGGTTCCACGTTGGCGCCGAATCTCCGGTGTTGCGCCGCACTACATCCCGCCGCCATCAACCTTCAACGTGCTTCTTGACTCCTACTGGTTCGATTAAACCTTGGTTTCTTACTGAGGGAAACTTGCTGCTGTGCGCATCACACCTTCCTCTTGGGGTTCCCAACGGACGTGTCAACTACACGCATCATGGCCCCACTTCGTCTCTCCCTCGGACTTCTGGAAGCTTCGTGCAAAAATAGGACCCTGGGCGTTGATTTCGTCCAATTCCGAGAATATTTCCTTACTAGGATTTCTGAAACCAAAAACAGCAGAAAACAAGAATCGGCTCTTCGGCATCTCGTCAATAGGTTAGTGCCGGAAAATGCATAAATATGACATATAATGTGTATAAAACATGTGAGTATCATCATAAAAGTAGCATGGAACATAAGAAATTATAGATACGTTTGGGACGTATCACACGTTGAAGGTTGATGGTGGCGGAGTGTAGTGCGGCGCAACACCAGGGATTCCGGCGCCAACGTGGAACCTGCACAACACAATCACAGAACTTTGCCCCAATGTAACAGTGAGGTTGTCAATCTCACCGGCTTGCTGTAAACAAAGGATTAAACGTATTGTGTGGAAGATGATGATTGTTTGCGAAGAACAGTAAAGAACAATTGCAGTAGATTTGTATTTCAGATGTAAAGAATAGGACCGGGGTCCACAGTTCACTAGTGGTGTCTCTCCCATAAGATAAACAGATGTTGGGTGAACAAATTAAAGTTGGGCAATTGACAAATAAAGAAGGCATAACAATGCACATACATATATCATGATGAGTACTATGAGATTCAATCGGGGCATTACGACAAAGTACATAGACCGCTATCCAAGCATGCATCTATGCCTAAAAAGTCCACCTTCGAGTTATCATCCGAACCCCTTCCAGTATTAAGTTGCAAACAACAGTACAATTGCATTAAGTATGGTGCGTAATGTAATCAACACAAATATCCTTAGACAAAGCATCGATGTTTTATCCCTAGTGGCAACATCACATCCACAACCTTAGAACTTTCTGTCACCTGTCCCGCATTTAATGGAGGCATGAACCCACTATCGAGCATAAATACTCCCTCTTGGAGTCACAAGTATCAACTTGGCCGAGCCTCTACTAGCAACGGAGAGCATGCAAGAACATAAATAACATATATGATAGATTGATAATCAACTTGACATAGTATTCAATATTCATCGGATCCCAACAAACACAACATGTAGCATTACAGATAGATGATCTTGATCATGATAGGCAGCTCACAAGATCTAACATGATAGCACAATGAGGAGAAGACAACCATCTAGCTACTGCTATGGACCCATTGTCCAGGGGTGGACTACACACACATCGATCCGGAGGCGATCATGGCGATGAAGAGACCTCCGGGAGATGATTCCCCTCTCCAGCAGGGTGCCGGAGGCGATCTCCTGAATCCCCCGAGATGGGATTGGCGGCGGCGGCGTCTCCGTAAGGTTTTCCGTATCGTGGCTCTCGGTACTGGGGGTTTCGCGACGAAGGCTTTAAGTAGGCGGAAGGGCAGGTCAGGGGGCGTCACGGGGGCCCCACACAACATGGCCACGCGGGCCCCCTCTAGGCCGCACCGCCCTAGTGTGGCGGCGCCCCGTGGCCCCACTTCGTGACTCCTTCGGACTTCTGGAAGCTTCGTGGAAAAATAGGACCCTGGGCGTTGATTTCGTCCAATTCCGAGAATATTTCCTTACTAGGATTTCTGAAACCAAAAATAGCGAAAACAACAGAATCGGCTCTTCGGCATCTCGTCAATAGGTTAGTGCCGGAAAATGCATAATAATGACATATAATGTGTATAAAACATGTGAGTATCATCATAAAAGTAGCATGGAACATAAGAAATTATAGATACGTTTGAGACGTATCAACAAGGTTGATCAAGTCTTGCCACCAAATAAATTTTACATGACATAAGAAGAAATAAACCTCAAATCAATCATGTTACCTTGTATTGAATTGATATGGATCCAATCATAATACTTTGATATCCTTGCTTAGGCTCATTGATGTCTACGGGTGCTTCTATTCTTGTAGACAGTGTTGGGCCTCCAAGAGCAGAGGTTTGTAGAACAGCAGCAAGTTTCCCTTAAGTGGATCACCCAAGGTTTATCGAACTCAGGGAGGAAGAGGTCAAAGATATCCCTCTCATGCAACCCTGCAACCACAAAGCAAGAAGTCTCTTGTGTCCCCAACACACCTAATAGGTGCGCTAGTTCGGCGAAGAGATAGTGAAATACAGGTGGTATAAATAAGTATGAGCAGTGGCAACGGCACCAGTAAAAGTGCTTTGCCCAGACGATAGAACAAGCAGTAGTAACGCAAGCAGTAGTAACGCAGTAAAACAAGAAACAAGCAAGCGATAGCAAGTATTTAGGAACAAGGCCTAGGGATTAGACTTTCACTAGTGGACACTCTCAACTTTGATCACATAACGGAATAGATAAATGCATACTCTACACTCTCTTGTTGGATGATGAACACCACTAATTGCGTAGGATTACATGAACCCTCAATGCCGGAGTTAACAAGCTCCACAATATTCAATGTTCATATTTAAATAACCTTAGAGTGCATGACAGATCAACACAACTAAACCAAGTACTAACATAGCATGCACACTCGTCACCTTCACACTATGTAGGAGGAATAGATCACATCAATACCATCATAGCAATAGTTAACTTCATAATCTACAAGAGATCATAATCATAGCCTACGCCAAGTACTAACACGGATGCACACACCGTCACCATTACACCGTGCAGTGAGGAATAAACTACTTTAATAACATCACTAGAGTAGCACACGGATAAATTGTGATACAAAACACATTGCAATCATAAAGAGATATAAATAAGCACTTCACTATGCCATTCATAACAGTGAATAAGTATTCTGTGAAATATAGCCTAAGAGACCCACACGGTGCACACACTATCACCTTTACACACGTGGGACAAGGAGTCTCTGGAGATCACATAAGTAAAATCTACTTGACTAGCATAATGACATCTAGATTACAAGCATCATCATATGAATCTCAATCATGTAAGGTAGCTCATGAGATTATTGTATTGAAGTACATAGGAGAGAGATGAACCACATAGCTACCGGTACAGCCCCGAGCCTCGATGGAGAACTACTCCCTCCTCATGGGAGACAGCAGCGTTGATGAAGAAGGCGGTGGTGTTGATGGAGAAGCCTTCCGGGGGCACTTCCCC
Organism: Lolium rigidum; assembly: GCF_022539505.1. Lineage (NCBI taxonomy): Eukaryota > Viridiplantae > Streptophyta > Magnoliopsida > Poales > Poaceae > Lolium > Lolium rigidum. Next base: position 12,729 of record NW_025900434.1, on the reverse strand, counting down.
GTCCCGGCGGCGTGCCGGAACAGAGACTCCTGTCCCCCAGATCTTGGCTTCGCGATGGCGGCGGCTCTGGAAGGTTTCTCATACCGTGGCTCTTCCGTATCGAGGTTTTAGGTCAGGGACCTTTAAATAGGCGAAGAGGCGGAGTCGGAGGGGCGACGAGGCGGCGACACACTAGGGGGGCGCGCCCCCCCCTAGGCCGCGCCGGGCTATCGTCTGGGGGCCCAGTGGCCCCCCTCTGGCGACTCTCGGGTGTTCTGGAAGCTTCGTGGAAAAATAGGATGCTGGGTCTTGATTTCGTCCGATTCCGAGAATATTTCCTTACTAGGATTTCTGGAACCAAATACAGCAGAAAACAGGAACTGGCCCTTCGGCATCTCGTCAATAGGTTAGTTCCGGAAAACGCATAATAATGACATATAATGTGCATAAAACATGTAGATATCATCAATAATGTGGCATGGAACATAAGAAATTATCGATACGTCGGAGACGTATCAGCATCCCCAAGCTTAGTTCCTGCTCGTCCCGAGCAGGTAAACGATAACAAAGATAATTTCTTAAGTGACATGCTATCAATTATGTCAGGCCTTAAAATCAATTATCATAAATCTGAGGTGGTGGTTATGGGTGCTTCAGAGCGCCGCAAACAGCAAGTGGCTGATTGGCTGAACTGCAAGCGGGGGAGCTTCCCCTTCATCTACTTGGGCCTTCCCATTTCCGACAGGAAGCTCACCATGGAACAATGGCTTTTCCTGGTTCGTAAGCTGGCTGGCAGGGTTGAACCGTGGTGGGGTAAGTTTATGTCTTCGGGTGGACGGCTTATCCTTTCCAACTCGTGTCTCGTCCAATCTTCCCCAATTTGCTATGGGGCTGTTCTTGTTACAAGATGGGATTCATGCTAAGTTTGACTCTCACCGGGCCGATTTTATTGGGAAGGATCTGGTCCCAAGAGGCGCTATCACCTAGTCAACCGGCCGGCAGTGTGTCGGCCTAAGGATTGTGGAGGGCTTGGGCTCCTTAACTCCAAAAAGATGAACATTGCGCTCATGCTGAAGTGGGTCTGGAAGTTGTTCCAGCCAGAGAATCCGATTTGGGCGCAGATTATTCGTGCTAAGTATCCTTCAGCTAATAACATCTTCGCAGGATCCGGCCAGGGGGGTTCCCAATTCTGGCGAAGTTTGCATAAGATCAAACACTTGTTCAAATTAGGGGCTAGACACTCGGTGCAGGACGGCAACCGCACTCTGTTTTGGATGGACAGATGGTGTGGGGATGTGGCTCTCAAGGACAGGTTCCCTGCTATATTCAGTATCGCCAATGCGCAAATGATCACGGTGGGACAAGTGTGCAGAGACCGGGGTGCCCTGTCCTTCCGCAGATCGCTTGACCACCCGAATGTCGCCGACCGGCACCCGCCGAGATCCATCATTGATCAAACTATCCTTGTTCCGGGCCAGGATAGGGTAACCCGGGCGTTGGAACCCTCGAGTTGCTTTTCCGTCGTGTCTATGTACTTGAAGCCGGCGCGAGGTGCCTCCATTGCTCACTTTCGGGATGTTTGGTCGGCTCGGATCCCTCTTAAGCTCAAGATCTTTGCCCGGCAACTTGTGCTAGATAAGCTTCCCACGAGCCTCAACATCTTGTCCCGTCGAGGCCCGGTAATGGCAGTTGCAAACTTTGTGGTAGACCGGAGGATGCAGCGCATATTTTCTTCACTCGTTCCCCTGCTCTCTTTGCTTGGAGCGTTTCGCCGGTTGTTGGGATGCAACCGGTGTCCCGCTAATTTTGCGCAACTCGTTCGCTATCATCTCTAGTCTCTCGGGTAGATTTAGAAGATGTGTTTGGCTTCTTTTCATGGCCCAATCTTGGGCTTTGTGGCTTTTTAGAAACAAGATGACCATCGAGTCGAAGTTTATGAAACATCCCGCTAATATTATCTTTAAAATGATGCTCTTTCTCCAGATGTGGAAGCCCCCGGCAAAGCCCCGAGACCGGCCGTGGATAGATCACGCGATCGGCGAGCTCAAGCTGCTACACGACGAGGCGGCCCCAAGAAGGGATGAGCAAGACGCATGAGCGCCGGCGTCGACCCCGCCGTTTGCCTTTGTGCTAGTTCGTTTGTTTGGCGAAGCTGTATGCCGCAGCATGTAATACCTTTAAATCTGTACGCGTTGAACCTGAGGGCTTTATTAATTTAAAGTCGGGCAGTCCATGCCTTTTATCTAAAAAAAAGTGACATGCTATCATATTCTTGATCAATACTATTGTAAGCATATGTAATGAATGTAGCGATCAAAACAATGGTAATGACATGAGTAAACAACTGAATCATAAAGCAAAGACTTTTCATGAATAGTACTTTCAAGACAAGCATCAATAAGTCTTGCATAAGAGTTAACTCATAAAGCAATAAATTCATAGTAAAGGTATTGAAGCAACATAAAGGAAGATTAAGTTTCAGCGGTTGCTTTCAACTTGTAACATGTATATCTCATGGATAGTTGTCAATGCAAAGTAATATAACAAGTGCAATATGCAAGTATGTAGGAATCAATGCACAGCTTCACACAAGTGTTTGCTTCTTGAGGTGGAAAGAGATAGGTGAACTGACTCAACATAAAAGTAAAAGAAAGGTCCTTCAAAGAGGAAAGCATCGATTGCTATATTTGTGCTAGAGCTTTTATTTTGAAAACATGAAACAATTTTGTCAACGGTAGTAATAAAGCATATGTATCATGTAAATTATATCTTACAAGTTGCAAGCCTCATGCATAGTATACTAATAGTGCCCGCACCTTGTCCTAATTAGCTTGGATTACCAGGATTATCATCGCAATACACATGTTTTAACCAAGTGTCACAAAGGGGTACCTCTATGCCGCCTGTACAAAGGTCTAAGGAGAAAGTTCGAATTGGATTTCTCGCTTTTGATTATTCTCAACTTAGACATCCATACCGGGATAACATAGACAACAGATAATGGACTCCTCTTTAATGCATAAGCATGTAGCAACAATTAATGTTCTCATATGAGATTGAGGATATATGTCCAAAACTCGAAACTTCCACCATGATTCATGGCTTTAGTTAGCGGCCCAATGTTCTTCTCTAACAATATGCATGCTCTAACCATTAAATGAGTGGTAAATCTCCCTTACTTCGTACAAGACGGACATGCATAGCAACTCACATGATATTCAACAAAGAGTAGTCGATGGCGTCCCCAGGAACATGGTTATCGCACAACAAGCAACTTAATAAGAGATAAAATGCATAAGTACATATTCAATACCACAATAGTTTTTAGGCTATTTTGTCCCATGAGCTATATATTGTAAAGGCGAATGATGGAAATTTAAAGGTAGCACTCAAGAAATTTACTTTGGAATGGTGGAGAAATACCATGTAGTAGGTAGGTATGGTGGACACAAATGGCATAGTGGTTGGCTCAAGGATTTTGGATGCATGAGAAGTATTCCCTCTCGATACAAGGTTTAGGCTAGCAAGGTTATTTGAAACAAACACAAGGATGAACCGGTGCAGCAAAAACTCAAATAAAAGACATATTGTAAACATTATAAGACTCTACACCGTCTTCCTTGTTGTTCAAACTCTTTACTAGAAATTATCTAGACCTTAGAGAGACCAATTATGCAAACCAAATTTTAGCAAGCTCTATGTGTTTCTTCATTAATGGGTGCAAAGTATATGATGCAAGAGCTTAAACATGAGCACAACAATTGCCAAGTATCAAATTATTCAAGACATTTTAGCAATTACTACATGTAGCATTTTCCGTTTCCAACCATATAACAATTAACGAAGCAGTTTCAACCTTCGCCATGAACATTAAAAGCTAAGAACACATGTGTTCATATGAACCAGCGGAGCGTGTCTCTCTCCCACACAAGCATTTATTCAAACAAAAACAAAAACAAAAACAAACAGACGCTCCAAGTAAAGTACATAAGATGTGGCCGAATAAAAATATAGTTTCAAGGGAGGAACCTGATAATGTTGTCGATGAAGAAGGGGATGCCTTGGGCATCCCCAAGCTTAGACGCTTGAGTCTTCTTAAAATATGCAGGGATGAACCACGGGGCATCCCCAAGCTTAGACTCTTCACTCTTCTTGATCATAGTATATCATCCTCCTCTCTTGACCCTTGAAAACTTCCTCCACACCAAACTCGAAACAAACTCATTAGAGGGTTAGTGCATAATCAAAAATTCACGTGTTCAGAGGTGACACAATCATTCTTAACACTTTTGGACATTGCACAAAGCTACTGGAAGGTAATGGAACAAAGAAATCCATCCAACACAGCAAAAGAGGCAATGCGAAATAAAAGGCAGAATCTGTCAAAACAGAACAGTCCGTAAAGAAGAATTTTAAAATGGCACCAAACTTGCTCAGATGAAAATGCTCAAATTTAATGAAAGTTGCGTACATATCTGAGGATCACTCATGTCAATTGGCATAATTTTCTGAGTTACCTACAGAGAATTAGGCCCAGATTCGTGACAGCAAGAAATCTGTTTCTGCGCAGTAATCCAAATCTAGTATGAACCTTACTATCAAAGACTTTACTTGGCACAACAATGCAACAAAATTAAGATAAGGAGAGGTTGTACAAAGAGTAACAACTTCCAAGACTCAAATACAAAATAAAAGTACTGTAGCAAAATAAACACATGGGTTATCTCCCAAGAAGTTCTTTCTTTATAGCCATTAAGATGGGCTCAAGTAGCTTTAATGATGCACTCGCAAGAAATAGTACTTGAAGCAAAAGAGAGCATCAAAAGGCAAATTTAAAACACATTTAAGTCTAACATGCTTCCTATGCATAGGAATCTTGTAAATAAACAAGTTCATGAAGAGCAAAGTGACAAGCATAGGAAGATAAAACAAGTGTAGCTTCAAAAATTTCAGCATATAGAGAGGTGTTTTAGTAACATGAAAACTTCTACAACCATATTTTCCTCTCTCATAATAACTTTCAGTAGCAACATGAGCAAACTCAACAATATAACTATCACATAAAGCATTCTTATCATGAGTCTCATGCATAAAATTATTACTCTCCACATAGGCATAGTCAATTTTATTAGTAATAGTGGGAGCAAATTCAACAAAGTAGCTATCATTATTATTCTCATCATCAAATATAGGAGGCATATTGTAATCATAATCAAATTTATCCTCCATAACAAAGTGGTACTAAAAGACCAATATCATTATAATCATCATAAATAGGAGGCAAAGTATCATCAAAGTAAATTTTCTCCTCAATGCTTGGGGGACTAAAAATATCATGCTCATCAAAGCCAGCCTTCCCCAAGCTTAGAATTTTCCATATCATTAGCAACAATGGTGTTCAAAGCGTTCATACTAATATGTTCCATAGGTTTTTTAATTTTCGCATCAAACCATCCATGTCTTAAATCAGGAAATAGAATAAGAAGCTCATTGTTGTCCATTGTGCCTAACTAGTGTAAACAAGAAACAAAAAGATGCAATTGCAGGATCTAAAGAAAATAGCTTCGAGTACTTACAACGGCGAAAATAGCTTAGTAGCCGAGATCCGGAGTGTGAGTACCTTTTACCTTTCCTCCCCGGCAACGGCGCCGTAAAAGTGCTTGATGTCTACGGGTGCTTCTATTCTTGTAGACAAGTGTTGGGCCTCCAAGAGCAGAGGTTTGTAGAACAGCAGCAAGTTTCCCTTAAGTGGATCACCCAAGGTTTATCGAACTCAGTGGAGGAAGAGGTCAAAGATATCCCTCTCATGCAACCCCGCAACCACAAAGCAAGAAGTCTCTTGTGTCCCCAACACACCTAATAGGTGCACTAGTTCGGCGAAGAGATAGTGAAATACAGGTGGTATAAATAAGTATGAGCAAGTGGGCAACGGCACCTGAAAAGTGCTTTGCCCAGACAAGAAACAAGCAGTAGTAACGCAGCAAGTAGTAACGCAAGAAAACAAGAAACAAGCAAGCGATAGCGTATTTAGGAACAAGGCCTAGGGATTAGACTTTCACTAGTGGACACTCTCAACTTTGATCACATAACGTAATAGATAAATGCATACTCTACACTCTCTTGTTGGATGATGAACACCACTAATTGCGTAGGATTACACGAACCCTCAATGCCGGAGTTAACAAGCTCCACAATATTCAATGTTCATATTTAAATAACCTTAGAGTGCATGACAGATCAACACAACTAAACCAAGTACTAACATAGCATGCACGCTGTCACCTTCACACTATGTAGGAGGAATAGATCACATCAATACCATCATAGCAATAGTTAACTTCATAATCTACAAGAGATCATAATCATAGCCTACGCCAAGTACTAACACGGATGCACACACTCGTCACCATTACACCGTGCAGTGAGGAATAAACTACTTTAATAACATCACTAGAGTAGCACACGGATAAATTGTGATACAAAACACATTGCAATCATAAAGAGATATAAATAAGCACTTCACTATGCCATTCATAACACCGAATAAGTATTCTCGTGAAATATAGCCTAAGAGACCCACACGGTGCACACACTCGTCACCTTTACACACGTGGGACAAGGAGTCTCCGGAGATCACATAAGTAAAATCCACTTGACTAGCATAATGACATCTAGATTACAAGCATCATCATATGAATCTCAATCATGTAAGGCAGCTCATGAGATTATTGTATTGAAGTACATAGGAGAGAGATGAACCACATAGCTACCGGTACAGCCCCGAGCCTCGATGGAGAACTACTCCCTCCTCATGGGAGACAGCAGCGTTGATGAAGATGGCGGTGGTGTTGATGGAGAAGCCTTCCGGGGCACTTCCCCGTCCCGGCGGCGTGCCGAACGAGACTCCTGTCCCCCAGCATCTTGGCTTCGCGATGGCGGCGGCTTTGGAAGGTCTCTCGTACCGTGGCTTTTCCGTATCGAGGTTTTAGGTCAGGGACCTTTAAATAGGCGAAGAGGCGGAGTCGGAAGGTCGACGAGGCGGCGACACACTAGGGGGGCGCCCCCCTAGGCCGCGCCGGGCTATCGTCTGGGGGCCCAGTGGCCCCCCTCTGGCGACTCTCGGGTGTTCTGGAAGCTTCGTGGAAAAATAGGATGCTGGGTCTTGATTTCGTCCGATTCCGAGAATATTTCCTTACTAGGATTTCGGAACCAAAAACAGCAGAAAACAGAACCGGCCCTTCGGCATCTCGTCAATAGGTTAGTTCCGGAAAACGCATAATAATGACATATAATGTGCATAAAACATGTAGATATCATCAATAATGTGGCATGGAACATAAGAAATTATCGATACGTCGGAGACGTATCACTCATATATAGGACAATCAATAGTTCCCACTTTGATAGTTCTCACATTAGAAATTGTATTAACTCCACATACTTTATCAATCCTCTTGGGAAAATAAACGGTATGCTCCTTGTCATCGACATTGAAAGTAACTTTTCCTTTATTGCAATCAATAACAGCCCTTGCGGTTTTAAGAAAAGGTCTCCCAAGAATAATAGACATATTATCATCTTCGAGCATTTCCAACACAACAAAATCAGTTAATATTAAGCAATTAGTAGTAACTTGAACAGGAACATCCTCGCATATACCAACAGGAATAGCAAGAGATTTATCAGCCATTTGCAAAGATATATCAGTTGGTATCAACTTATCTAAATAAAGTCTCTTATAAAGAGAAAAAGGCATAACACTAACACCTGCTCCAAAATCACATAGAGCAGCTTCTAACATAATTATTCTTAATAGAACAAGGAATAGTCGGTATACCCGGGTCGCCTAGCCTTCTTTGGAACTTTGCCATTGAAAGAGTAATTAGCAAGCATAGTGGAAATCTCCTCATTAGGAATTTTCCTTTTGTTAGAGACAATATCTTTCATATACTTTGAATAAGGAGGCAATTTAATAGCACCAAATCAAAGGGATTTGCAAGAATAAAGGTTTCATCCAATCACAAAATTTATTATAGTGTTCTTCTTCCTTTGATTTTAGTTTCTTAGCAGGAAAAGGCATTTGCTTTTGAACCCAAGGTTCCCTTTTATTACCATGTTTCTTAGCGATAAAATCTTCTTTAGTATACTTTTTATTTTTAGCATGCTTTTCAGGTTCTTCTTCAACCTCTTCTTTATCAGAAGCATCATTCTTATCGTTATCTTTATCATGTTCATTACCACTTTCAGCTTTCAGCATCGAAATAGAAATACTATTAGGATCATTAACAGTGCTCGTAGGATTCTACAACAGCTTTATGTTTCTTTTTCTTTTTCTTAGAAGGAGCACTAGTTTCGGTTCGTTGAGAATCTTGTTCAACTCTTTTGGGATGCCCTTCGGGATATAGAGGATCCCGGGTGGAAACATCGCCTCTAGTTGTTACTTCATAAGCATGTTTTTCTTTAGAACTATTTTTTAACAAGTCATTTTGCACTTTAGTGAGTTGATCAATTTGAGTTTGAACCATATGAAAATGTTTAACAAGCATCTTAACATCATTGGAGGTTCTCTCCACAATACCATGCAATTCACTAATAGCTCGAGAATTTTCCATTAAATGATTCTCTACTCTCATATTGAAATTACTTTGCTTAACAATATAATTATCAAACTCATCTAAGCATTGAGCAGGAGGTTTTGAATACGGAATATCTTCCCTAGTAAAGCGTTCAAGAGGGTGTACCTCAATCATGGATGAAGGGGGGTTATCTTACATAAATCTTCTATGGGAGGTAAATTCTTCACATCTTCGGATTTAATACCCTTCTCTTTAAGAGATTTCTTGGCTTCCCTCATATCTTCATCATTTAATTTAATCATACCCCTCTTCTTCAATATTGGTGTCTGGGTTGGTTCGTGTGTAGACCAATCATCATGATTCCGACCTATTCTAGCCAATAATTCTTCAGACATCGTCCTGGAGTTTTTTTCCCGAAAACACAACCAGCACAACTATCCAGGTATGCCCTAGACTCAATGGTTAGTCCACTATAAAATATATCAAGTAAATCATGCTTTTCCAAATCATGTCCAGTGCCGAGCTCTGATAAGAGAGCAAAATCTCGCCCAAGCCTCAGGCAATTTCTCTCCATCATCCTGGTCAAAATTATAAATTCTCTGCAAAGCAATATGTTGAGCACTAGCAGGAAAGTATTTCCGAAAGAAAACATCAATCAAATCACTTGATATATCAATAGAATAAGGTGGCAAACTATTATACCAAGTTTTAGCATCATCCTTTAATGAGAAAGGAAAATTTTTAGCAACGAAATAAGTACGCTTCTTAACATCATCAGAAAACAAACTACTCAGAGTAGACAGCTCAATCATGTGTTCTACATCACTTTCTTTTTCAGTACCACAAAAAGGTGTTTTCTCAACAATAGATATATGAGATAAATCAAGAGAAAAATCATAATCCTTATCCTTAATGTTTATAGGAGATGTGGCAAATTTAGGATCAGGAGATAGTTTATATCTAACAGTATGTTGTGCAAGAATCTTTTTAATATTACTTGTACCAGTAGTAGCATTGCATTTATCAATGAAATCATCATCAAGTTCTACATAATCTTCATCAAGATCATCACTAGAGTATTCAACGGACTCGTGTGAATTAACAGTGTAGCAAGCATTTTCATTAGGAGTTTCAGTACTTTCAATTTGTCTAGACCTAGCAATCGTAGCATCAAGAAAAGATCCTAACGAACCATCATTATCAAGCACAGCAGAAGCATCATCAAAATTATAAGAGGAACTTTCAGATCTAGCAGAAGTACCAGCATGTGAAGCTTGTGGTGGTGAAACAAGTTTATCTATCACAGATGGTGAATCAAGAGCAGACAGAGGTACTCGTAGTTGTACCTTTTCTTGTAGTGGATGGTAATATGGCGACTTTAGTATCGCGAGGTTTACCCATGATGGAGAATTTGCAGCGAACAATATCAATCCAAGTGAACTTGCAAATAAAGCTATGCTCCCCGCAACGGCGCCGTGAAAATAGTCTTGATGACCCACAAGTATAGGGGATCGCAACAGTTGTTCCATATTTAGTCGTACGTGCTCGCAATGAGAAACTTGCACAACATCTTTTGTCCTACCGATAACCCACAAGTATAGGGGATCGCAACAGTCTTCGAGGGAAGTAAAACCCAAATTTATTGATTCGACACAAGGGGAGGTAAAGAATACTTATAAGCCTTAACAACCGAGTCGTCAATTCAGCTGCACCAGGAAAAGCACTAGTAACAGGGGTGATGTGAAAGCAAGCAGTAATATGAGAGCAAAGAGTAACAAGAACACAAGCAAGCAGTAGCAGTAATATGAGAGCAATGACACCAGAAAATAGTTGATACTAGTTCCAATGTCATGTAGAACGAGTATATGATGATGAAAGATGGACCGGGGTTCCCAGCTATCTACACTAGTGGTAACTCTCCGATAACAAGTGTTGGGTGAACAAATTACAGTTGGGCAATTGATAGGATTGAAATAGCATTAAGACAGAACATCAAGATCATTAATCATGTAGGCATGTTTTCCATATATAGTCATACGTGCTCGCAATGAGAAACTTGTACAACATCTTTTGTCTTACCAGCCGGTGGCAGCCGGGCCTCTAGGGAATCTACTGGAAATTAACGCACTCCTTTTAATAGAGCACCGGAGCAAAGCATTAACACTCCGTGAAAACATGTGATCCTCATATCTAAGCCTTCCCCTCCAGTTGTCCCAATTTCTGTCACTTTGGGGCCTTTGGTTCCGGACATAGACATGTGCATACAACTTGTAGATACAATCTAAGCAATAATTATAGAGCTTAAATCTAAGATCATGCCACTCGGGCCCTAGTGACAAGCATTAAGCATAACAAGATTGCAAGCAACAATAACTTCATAAACTTTGTAGATAGACAATCATAATGTAACAATCCATCGGATCCCGACAAACACAACACCGATTACATCGGATGAATCTCAATCATGTAAGGCAGCTCATGAGATCATTGTATTGAAGTACATGGGGGAGAGAATACCAACTAGCTACAGCTAGAACCCGTAGTCCATGGGGGAACTACTCACGGAGCATGATGGATGCGGTGGCGTTGATGGAGATGGCTTCCGGGGGCATTTCCCCGTCCCGGCAGGGTGCCGGAACAGAGACTTCTGTCCCCCGAATTGGAGTTTCGCGATGATGGCGGCGCCCCTGGAGTCTTTCTGGAGTTTCGTCAATTGGTATTGCGTTTTTAGGTCGGGACGGCTTAAATAGGCGAAGAGGCGGAGTCGGAGGGGCCACGGGGGCTCCTCACACTAGGCCGGCGCGGCCAGGGTGGAGCCCGCGCGGCCCACACGTGTGGGGCCCCCGTGGCACCCCTCCGGTCCCCCTCTCGACTTTCTCGGAAGGTTCCGGAAAAATAAGATGTTGGGTCTTCGTTTCGTCGAATTCCGAGAATATTGCCCGAACAGCCTTTCTGGAACCAAAAACAATAGAAAACAGCAAATGGCCCTTCGGCATCTCGTTAATAGGTTAGTTCTGGAAAATGCATAAAAACATTATAAAGTGCAAGCAAAACATGTAAGTATTGTCATAAAACAAGCATGGAACATCAGAAATTATAGGTACGTTGGAGACGTATCAGCATCCCCAAGCTTAGTTCCCTGCTCGTCCTCGAGTAGGTAAACGATAAAAAGAGTAATTTCTGTAGTGACATGCTACTTACATAACCTTGATCATACTATTATAAAGCATATGAGATGAATTCAGTGACTCAAGGCAATGATCTATAGTTTCTAACAAATAGAAACATATAGCAAAACTTTTCATGAATAGTACTTTCAAGACAATCATCAAAAGTCTCGCATAAGAGTTAACTCATAAAGCAATAAATCCAAAGTAAAGGCATCGAAGCAACACAGAGGAAGATTTAAGTTTCAGCAGTTGCTTTCAACTTTCAACATGCATATCTCATGGATAATTGTCAACACAAAGTAATATGATGAATGCAAATAAGCAAGTATGTAAGAATCAATGTACAGTTGACACAAGTGTTTGCTTCTAAGATGGAAGGAAGTAGGTAAACTGACTCAACATAAAGTAAAAGATTGGCCCTTCGCAGAGGGAAGCAGGGATTAAATCATGTGCTAGAGCTTTTTAAGTTTTGAAATCATATAGAGAGTATAAAAGTAAAGTTTTGAGAGGTGTTTGTTGTTGTCAACAAATGATAGTGGGCACTCTAACTACCTCATCAACCAGACTTTCAAGAGCGGCTCCCATGAAGGACGTTATCTCTACCAGCAAGGTAGATCATCCCTCTTCTCTTTTGTTAACACATGTATTTTAGTTTCATTATTTATGGATGACACTCCTTGTCGTTGCCTAATCGACGGTACCTCGGAGGAGGGATCCTCACGAGGGGGAGAAGATGTAGGGGCCATAGGGCGGAGTGCACACAGGACGGTCGTACGCGATTTACCCAGCTTCGGAACACCTGCACGATGACAGGGCCTACTGCTGCTTGTCTGGAATTATCTGGGCGCTTCCGCGTTGTTACAATGAGTTGTGGTTGTCTCTAAGGCTCCCAGGATCCGGCTTATAAAGGCGCACGGATCTAGGGTTTACATGGAGAGTCCTAGCCGGAATACAAGTCACCTAACTACAGTACAAAGTCTTGCCGTGTACGTCAAGGATCCGCC